>NC_133666.1:182054536-182072036 GCF_037893015.1 Macrotis lagotis
GCTTTTTCTGAGATAAGGATTGCTACCCCAGCATTTTCTCACTTCAGCTGAAGCAAAATATATTTTGCTCCAACCTTTTATCTTTATTCTGTATGTATATCTCTGCTTCAAATGAGTTTCTCGTAAGCAGCATATGGTAGGTTTCTGCTTTTTAATCTAGTCTGCTATTCACTTCTGTGTTAAGGGAAAGCTCATCCCATTCACATTCAATGTAATAATTACGAACTCTTTATTGCCATCCATTCTATCTTCCTTCTGTTTATACTTTTTCTCTTTTATTCCTTTATGCATATTCCATAGTGTTTTGTTTCTGAATTCTGCCACATTTAGTGTGTTTGCCCTCCCCCTTTCTTTCCCCTTTCCTTTTACTCCTTCTTTCCTTCCTTCTGTTTGGTCCCCTTTTTCCTCCCCATCCTAACTCCCTCCTCTTTTCCCCTATAATAATTGAAAGGTAAAAGGAGTTTCTTAACTTGACTGAGTGTATGTAAGTTAATTTAAGCCTAGTCTGATGAGATGAAAATTCAGACAGTTCTCATCTCCTTCTTCTTCTTCTCCTCTATTACAATTGCACCTTTTGAGGTAATGAAATTTACCCCATTCAGTCTCCTCCATTTCCCTATCCCCTTACTGTCCCCACTTTTAAGGAGTTATTGGTTTTAAATCATTCTTTCTGAGTCACAGAAAAGTTATGGGTATCCATCATTTCTGGCTAAATATTTTCTCTCTAATATAGTTACAATTCTCAAGAATTATGATAATCTTTCTTCCAAGTGAGTATATAGCCTGTTTAATCTTATTGCATAGCAAGGTTTTTTTTTCTTTACCCTTTTTTAACCTTTTCTTGTGTCTCTTGATCCTCCTGTTTGATACCCAAATTTTCTATTTAACTCTGGTCTTTTCATCAGGAAATGTTACATCTCTCCCATTTCATTATGTGTCCATCTTTTCTCCTGGAAGAGAAGGCTCAGCTTTTCCAGATAGTGAATTCTTGGCTGCATTTCAAGCTCACTTGCTCTTTGGAATATTGTATTCCAGGCCCTTTCATCCCTTAATGTTGATGCAGCCAGATCCTTCTTAAACCTTATTGTGGCTCCTTGGTATTTAAATTTCTTCCTTCTGGCTGCTTGCAGGATTTTATCTTTTATCTAACAGTTTTGGAATTTGGCCACAACATTTCTTGGTGTTTTCATTTTAGGATCTCTTTCCAGAGGGGATCGATCTGGTTCCATGTTATCAAGGCAGGTTTCCATCACTAAATCCTCTAATATTAAGTCCAGGTTTTTTTTACTCTTTAATGATTTCAGGAAGGCTTATCATTTTCAGGTTTTTCCTTCTTGATCTGTTCTCAAGGTCAGAGCTTTTGCAGATGAGGTATTTTACATTGTCTTCTGTTTTTTTTTTTAATTTTTTTGTTTTGTTTAACCAACTCTCATCTCATTAAGGGATCAGTGTCCACCAATTCCATCCTCTTTTTAGAGAAGATTTTTCTTCATTTACCTTTTGCAACTCCTTTTCAATTTGATCAATTCTATTTTTGAAGTCAGTTTCCAATTGCCCAAGTTTACTTTTGAGAGAATCATATTCTTTTTGCATTTGCCCATTTGAAGATCTGAGTGAATTATTCTCATTTTGTATTTGTCCAATTTTATTTCCCAAGGATTTTTTTTTTCTTGTTGCAAGGTGTTAATTTTCTCTTGAGTTTCTTTTCCAAATTTTTACAAGGGACTTTTAAACTCCTTTGTAATTTTTTCAAGGAAGTTTTTCTGGACTGGATACTAATTCATATTCTCCTCCTCAAATGTGCTAGACCTCTCTGGGTTTGAATTTATTTCTTCTAAGTATTTCTCCATGAGCTCCACTATTTTGCAGGCATTTCTTCAATTTTGTAGGATCTTGTGTTGGGGGCGAGGCTGGCACTCAGAGGTTTGTTTATGAAGTTCCTAGAGGCTTCATTCACTTGGCTTACTAATTCCAAGTTCTGGGCAGTAGTGAGCACTGGTTGCTTTCTCTGGAGTGTTTAGGGTTCTCAGCAGCAGGGGTCTGAATTGACTTTGAACAATGTTATGAGCCCTGGGGAAGGGAGTTAATCTTTCAGTTGAATGAACTTTGTTGCCTTCACCTGAGCCTGAGGGGTGGGGAGTAGTTTATTGTTTGCTCTGGGGAAAGGGCTCCCCTGAAATTATGGAACTCAGATTCTAGGCCCAGCTGGTTGCTCTCCAGGCATGCTCTGATACTCTCTGTGCTGGAAATCACCCTCCTGTAGCCCATCTTCACCTGGCCAATGATTCTAGCTAATGTTGGATCTAAACCAGCCACTCAACAAAGTCTCTGCAGCTGAGGCTATTCCTCTGGCTTCCCCCAGCTGCTGCTATCCCTGTGCTGATCTCAGTTCATCTATGGTTTCCTGAGACAGAGCTTGCTGGTAGATGCTCTTCTCCTAATTTCTCTTTCTGGGTTTTGTAGATCTAATTTCTCTTAATAGGTTTCTTTCATGTTATTTTTGAGGGGAAAGAGGAGCACTTAACACAGAGCCTGTCTTCTCTCCACCATCTTGGCCGGAAATCTAGATTCCATGTTCTTAAAGTATTAAAGATGTCTGAAAGGTAAGTAGTATATTAGAGGGGCAGCTAAGATATGCAGTGGATAGAACACCTGTCCTGGAGACAGGAGGACCTGACTTCAAATTTGGCCTCAGACACTTGCTGGACTGTGTGGCCTTGGCCAAGTCACTTAACCCCAATTGCCAAAACAAAATAAAATAATAATTTGCATGTTAAGGATGGCTAACAGCTAAACAAGTTTATGTATAGAAGTTTCTAGCTGCATATATATATATATATATATATATATACATAATCTGAAATCATATCTATTTTATCTCTCTCTATATATATGCATGTAAGTATATGTGTGTGAATTGAGAATATTTTGGATATATCTATATATGCCTATACATATATATCTATATATATATATATGCCTATACATATATATATATATATTATATATATATATATATATATATATATATATATAATATATATATATATATATATTCCAAAACTGGTCATTTGCTTTGAAATAAAAGCACCTATGGTATATGAGCTATGACAAGATAATCTGAGTTTTCTGTGCAATCTCCTGGACAAAGGGGGTGTTTATGTGGGTAAAATACCACAGGCTTGAAGGAGGCTTCTGTAGACTGGGAATCTGATACATCATCTTTATATAGAGATAGAATAGATATGATTTCAGACAAAGGGGTATCTCTAGTAAGAGGTAGGAGTTAAGGCCTGTAGGGTTGGTAATAGTTAGAATAGCTAGTTTTAGCAAAGACCCAGGAAGGATACACAGAGTTTTAGCTAGGAGTTTTATTAATTGGGACTCATTAAGACTATAATTGGAATTTAATGTATTTACTGGAAGTTCCAATTAGGTAAAACAACTATTTTAGATCACTGGAATTTTTTAATCAATTTTCTCTTTTTTACGTTTGATACCAGGACGGTGAAAAAGGTAATGCTACTGGGTCAATGACATGTTCTTGGAGCCAAGGAAGCCAATGGGCTAAATATGTCAAGTGATAGGGATGTGCAGCCAAAGGAGCAGTTGCTCAGTACAGCCTGAGCTTGGAACCTTTAGACTCTATTTCCCCAAAATGACTTTTCGATAATATCTCACCTGGAAGAATAAATCTGGACTAAGGCATGTGGCTACCCATATGACCTCTGCCTGGACAATGACATTCATTACTTACATCCATAAAGGAATTTTCCTTTAATGTCTTGGATCTTTATAGTTATTGAGCAAACCAGAAAAAGAAGTTTTAGGTGAATTAGCTCTAATGGCTAGAGATAGATTAGGTGTGTGGCTCTGACACCTGCTATCAGCTGCATGTTAAGATAGGAATTAAGTTTCCTTAATTTTTATTTAGAGGGGATACTAAGGTAATAAAAAGAAGAATGGGAAATTCTTAGTATAATTACTGTGTCAAGGTCTAGTTTATAGAAAGGAATGTGAGTTATATAAGTAGCCCAGGAAAAGGAAAATATGGCAATATTTTGGAAAAAAAATTCATTTTGATTAAAAATGTTTGAGTCATTATTGTAATGAGACCAAAGGTTAATATTGTTTGATTTTTAAACCATATGCTGGGTATTCTTTGAACTAAGATGATTGTTGAATATATATGTCACAAGGTTAAGTCAATATGATAATTCTCTTTGGGAGTATGCTCATGTAGTAAAACACTAATGGAAGTTTATTGTGTTAAAATGAAGTATGTGCATCAATATGGTAATAAGGCAAAATATAAATTGTAATAAGATCCAGAATCTCATTGTCTTGTGCAGAAAACATATGTTTTGATCTGAGTAAAATGTTAAGCAGTTTCTTTACCAGAAGACAAGTTATCAACTAGTCACCTGAGCTGGAAAGGACTCTTTGGAACAGATTCAGAAGATGCAGAAGGACATTAGATGTCACTAGGAGAGAAAAGAAGAGAAGAGAGACACTGGACCAGTACATCTCCACCATCTCTCACCTATGAGTACATTGTGTAGTCAGGGGATCTGTATCTGTAATTTCTCCCTGATTCTGTAAGTGTGACACACTTATGACCTTCTTCTTATGGAAAGGAAGAGGAGAAGCAGGGTGAAGATGTTCTCCATTGAGAGAAAAGGAGGGAGATTATTAGGTAGTATGATAATATCCTACATGAGTCTTTATATTCTAACTAGGGAGAATGTTATCTCTGATTTAGACAATGGGTATCAGTAATGATGGGAGGAGAATCTGACTGACAGATGTCATTGCCCAGTCTTTTTGTGTGGCTAACTATTGGACTTGCAGTAGTCTGCAGCAATTTGAGAATTGATCTTGAGTACCAGTCCCCCTGAGTCTGGTCTAGATTTTCAGTTCCTGGTCAGAAGTGCACTGTAGCACAGTATTCTGATCCAGAGGAGAGAAACACAATGGCATATGACTTGGTCAGTTCAGGGTGACTATTGTTTATACCAGTCTGGCCAGGATATTTTCCTGGGAGTAGCAAATGTCTGGAAATGTCTAGAAGCAGGGTACACATATACTGGACTGTACAACTTAAAGAGAGAGGTATACTGAGACTAATATGAGATATAATTATGGTACCTAGATCCCTTGTAAAAATGAGGAAACTGGCACACTTGTTAAGGGATACTGTGATTATGACTCAGTATGGACTTGCAAGGAAAGTGTGTAAATGGCCACATGCAAGAAAAATAATTTAAGGAATACAAATAGATATATTAGCTATTTGGGGGGTTGGTAAAATGGCACAAAATCAAGGATTTATTTTGATCAATTTTGGAGCAAGGTAGAACTAAGGATATTGGTATCAAAACTTGCCAGTGGAAGGCAACATTGGAAATGTACCTATTATCATGATGATTATATGGCTTATTTAGGAAGGTCCCTTGGATGTAAGGATGAACAGTGTTATCCTTTCTGTTGGAAATTGGAAAACTATATTCCTGGAACACCCTACAGTACTAAAGGGACATTATTGAAAGTTGACCTGTGCTCCTGCACAAACCTGGAAAATAAGACAGGTCCATCCATATCTCTGATAATAAGGAAATAAAAATCTTAATAGATGAAAAAGTCAATCGTGATGTCAGTAACAAGGGTTGGAACTTAAGAAAGAAATCACTAATAAGGTGTGGAACTCCAAATTCTTATTATAAAAGAAAAGGGAGAAATTGTGAGGAAAATATGGGTGTTTGGATTCCACAATAATGTGAAGGGAGGATTCATAGTTTACATTACAAAGACTAGGATCTGCCTATATTGTTGCCCATGGGCAGGTACTGAGTTAAGATAAAATATTTAGCCTCCATTTGATCAAAAACTGCTCCACCTGATTAAGTTAACATAGTCTTGACCTCCTTTGCACATGTTCAAAGAGAGCTGGCTGTTCATGCTCATAAATATAATGAGCAGGGTGGGGAAATGTATAAGAACCAATGAATCATTTAAATTTGTAACCCCAGCCTATGATTGATATGAGAGGGCAAGAATAAAGCCTTTCAAAGTGCATATAAGAGCTTGTATTTTGGGATTCCCCTGGCTCTCTCTCTCTCACTATGAGAAAGGTGTGTCATTTCCTTATGATATCTTAATAAAAAACATTTTAATCACTCTGGAAAAAAAGGAAAAATACCCCAAAATCATATCTCCAGTAACAATATAACTTAGTTCAAGAGCACCCATGTCAATGAGAAAATACTTTTAAAACCTCAGAAGATAGTAGCATGAAGCTCAAAAACTCCCAAAGCTTTTCCCAAAACAACTTTAAATGAAAATTCTAAACAGACCCTAAAGTGAAAGAACCCACAAAAACAAGCAGAGTAAAACAACTTCTTTCTAGCTCTTGGAGAAACTTCAGTAAAGGTCTGTCTCACATGGATAAAAGGGGAGTGCAGTCCAGAAAAGGCAAGAAAATTGGGAAGACAAGGGGGAGAGGTGAGGGGGTAGAATTTTTAGCCACAGTACTTTTCAGATTCTGGCTCAGCAAGTCAGTAGTAGAATAGACAAGCAGTAGGGGTACCAATCCCAACTTAGAAAGCAAAGTTTGACCTTAAGAACACTGGTGCTTTAGGTAATATTGATTGGAGTAATACCTAAACACCTGTGATTCTGGAGAGACAATCCAGGGACTAGACCTTGACTACCACCACAAAAACTGGGGATTGTGCACAAGAAGCAGACATCAACATTCAAAATGAACAAAAAACCCTAATATTTCACTAACCATAAAAGGTTAATACATTGCTAGAGAATATCAATGCCCATTCAGAAGAGGAAAGTAATGACAAAATGTTTACATGTGTGGCCTCAAAGGGGATTATGAATTGGTCTAAAATCCAAAAATGTCTCTTAGGAAAATCCAAAAAGGATTATTAAAACAACAGAAGAGGGGAGGCTAGGTTGCACAGTGGATACAGCACTGGTCCTGGAGTCAGGAGTACCTGAGTTTAAATCTGGCCTCAGATACTTAATAATTACCTAGCTGTGTGGCCTTGGGTAAGCCACTTAACACCATTGCCTTGCAAAAAATCTAAAAAAAAGGAGAAATTAAGAAGAAAAATTGAGAAAAGAAATGAGAAAAATATAAGTACATTATGAAAAAATTCACTGGCTACAACAATAAAATGGAAAAAATAAAAATAAAATTAGCATCATTAAAAAAGCAATTTATTTAAAATAAAAGTAACCAACTGGGAAAAGAAATCAAATTTTTTAAAAGGAAAATTAATGGGAGCACTTAGGTGGCACATTGATAGAGCACTAGCCCTGGAGTTTGGAGGACCTGAGCTCAAATCTGGCCTCAGACACTTTATACTTACTTAACTACATGATCTTGGGAAAGTCACCTAACCCCATTGCCTTGAAAAAACAACAAAATATTAAAATTAACCAGCGGAAAAAGGAAACATAACAATTAACTAAAAAATAAAATAAAATCCTGGAAAAAATAATTTGACAAAAGGGAACTAATGATTTTATGAGATATCGGGATTCCGTTAAATAAAACCAAAAGATAGGATAAAATTACCAACCTTGAAAACATATCCAGGAGAGATAATTTTCAAATTATTGATCTACCCGAAAGTAATATCAAAAAAGTCTGGACTATATTTTTCAAAAATATTTTTAAGGAAAACTAACCAGAATATCATAGAACAAGAAGATTAAATATTCCATCAATCACCCCAGAAAGAAATCCCCCCTCAAAAAACTCCAAGGAATATTGTAGCTACATTTTAGAATATTCAGCAAAAGGATAAGATACTGTAAGGAGTCAAAAAGGAGCAATTTAAATTCCAGGGATCCATAGTCAGGATTGTGCAGGATTTATCAGTTCTAAAAATAAAAAGATCAGGTGGCTTGAACTATGATATTCTGAAGAACAAATGAAATTAGATTACCACCACAATCAACCTCCTTGCAGAATTGAGATAAATTTTCAGAAAAGAGACTATTTTTAAAAGTCAACTGATAAAATGACCAAAACTGAACAGAAAATATGATCTCCAAGTATAAGACCCAAGAAATGCATAATATGTTAAATAAAAAAGGAAAAAAATGTTATTCAATGAGACTAAACACTTTTCATATATGAATAGGAAGAATAAATTTGTAGCTTTTGAAAATTAAATTGATCTAAGCACAAGTGAAGGTAGCATATTTAAACAAAGGATGTGGGTGTAAATGTACTGTGAAAGTAGGAGGATTGTACCTGGACACAGGTTATGACTGTAAGTTAATTAATTATATTACTATTGGGATACAGGAGCAAACCTAGAAAGAGGTTGTGTTAATGAAGTGATTATGATCTGATTATGTATATAACTAACCTGTAAAACCTGTCCTATTATGATAGTTGTCAGGAATGTACTTAGGTTGAGAGTGTGACTAAAATACAGACATAAACCAATTAAAACATTTAAAAGGATTATACTGGGAGAAAAAGTTGGAGGCATAAGAGGATCAATAACAAGCTATGAAGAGGCAGAAAGGACAAAAATAGAGAGGGTAAATAGATTTGGGTCAAAGTAGGAATAAGTTATATTTTCCCATAGGAAAATAGGAGATGAAAGGGTAATCGAAGCAAAGGAAAAGACTGATGGAAGATAGTGGAAAAGAAGGGGAAAATGCAAAAAAGGGAAAGAGAGAAGAAAAGGGAAGGATCCTAAATTAAAGGAGGGCAGATTGAGAGAGGCAGCAATTAGAAGAAAAACCCTGGTGAATGGAGAGAGGAAAGTACAAATGAAACAAAAATAGATGGCATAGTGGATTGAAAAAATAGAATCTTTCAATAGGTTGTTTAAGAGTAATACATATGGCACAGCTAGGTGGCTCCATGGATAGAACACCAGCCCCAGAAAGAGAGAGAGACAGAGAGAGAGAGAGAGAGAGAGAGAGAGAGAGAGACAGAGACAGAGAGAAAGAGAGACAGAGAGACAGAGAGAGAGACAGAGAGAGAGACAGAGAGAGAGAGAAATACATATGCAGCAAGGATATATACAAAGGATAAAGGTAAAAGGTTATAGAAGAATATAATCTATTTCAGCTCAAGTTAAAAAAAAAAAGGTTGAATTAGCAATCCTGATCTAAGACAAAGAAAAAGCAAAAATACATAGCAGGGATAAACTTGAAATGTTTTCAATAAAATCAGGAATGAAATAAGGATGCTTACTGTAACCAGCATTATTGAATATCTGCTGGAAATGGTAGCAATAGCAATAAGGTCTGTGAACAAGGCCCTCCTACAACATAGTATCCTAGGAAAATGAAGAAAAGATAGTGGAAGTGGCAGCATTGGAAACTATCTCAAAGAGAAATGTCCTAACTCAGAGAGATCTCGCACTACTGAGGAGAATATGAATTGGTATCCAGGCCAGAAAGACTTCTCAGAAGAGACCTTGCAACAAGAAAACAAATCCTTGGATAATACAGGCAGATAAGTGCAAAAAGAAAATATTTCTCTCAAACCCACAATTGTACAAATAGAAAACTCCTTCAAAAATAGAATTGACCAAATGGAAAAGGAGGTGCAAAATGTAAGTGAAGAAAATTCTTCTCTAAAAAACAAATGGAATCTCTGGAAACTAATGACTTAATGAGACAACAAAAATCTGTTATATAAAAGCAAAAAAATAAAAAATAGAAGAAAATGTAAAATACCTCATCAACAAAATAAGTGACCTAGATAATAAATGCAAAAGAGACAACTTAAGAATCATCGGATTTCCCATAAACATTGAGGATAAAAATATCCTGTGTCAATATTCCAGGATATAGTGGAGGAAGATTGCCCTGTTATCATGGAACCAGAGGGCAAAATATTTATTGAAAGAATGCATTGATCCCTTCCTGAAGGCATCCCAAAATGAAAACAGCAAGGAATGTTATGGTCAAATTCCAGAATTATCAAATGAAAGACAAAATTCTGCAAACAGCCAGAAAGAAACAATTTAGATACCAAGGAATCACAGGAAGGATAACACAGAACCTGGCTACATCAAATTTAAGGGATCAAAGGGTCTGGAATGTGGTATTCCAAAGAACAAGGGAGAATGAAATTCAGTCAAGAATTCACTATCTGGCAAAACTGAGCCTTCTCTTCAAGGAAAAAAGATGGACATTTAACAAAACAGGACATTTCCAATTTTTCTTAATGAAAATACCAGAACTAAATTAAAAAACTGGACTTCAAACAAGAGAGTCAAGAGTTACATATAAAGGTAAAAAAAGGGAAAAGAAAAAACTGCTATCCACTATGATGAAACTGGCTCTATCCCTACTGGAGAAATATTCTCATAATACTTGAGAATTGTGACTCTATTAGAGAGAATACACTTAGCCAAAAGTAGTAGACATTCATGACTTGTGCATGACTCTGATAGAATGATTTGAAAACAATGTCTCCTTAAAAAGGGAAGACAGTAAAGGGACAGGAGAAGGGAGGAGATTGAATGGAGTAAATCAGATTACATGAAGAGGTATAAAGGAGGTATTGCAATAGAGGGGAAGAAGGGAGGAAGTGAGAAATACCTGAATCTTACTCTCACCAATTTTGGCTCAAAGAAAGATTAACATACAAGCATTCAGTTAAATTTAGAAACTTATCTTACCTTCAAGTATTAAGGGGTCAAAGGAAAAGAGAAATTGAGAGAAAGAAGGAAAGAAAGAAAGGACCAACAGAAAGGGGAAAGAAAGGATAGGGCTGGATATAAGGGGGAAAATACACTGAAGGAATTACTATTCAGTAGCAAAATAATGGGGAATATGGATAAGGTTAAAAAATGTAAACAGAGGGAAGACAGCATGGAAAGCATTAAAGAGTTAGTAATTATAACTTTGAATGTGAATGGGATGAACTCTCTCATAAAACTTAACTGAATAGCAGAGTGGATTAAAACCAGAATAGCACAATATGCTGCTTAAAAGAAACACATTTGAAACATAGAGATACATATAGAGCAAAGGTAAAAGGGTGGAGCAGAATATCTTTTGCTTCAGATAAAGTGAAAAAGGCAGTGGTGGTAATTCAAATCTCAGACAAAGCAACTGAAAAAATAGCTCTCCCTAAAAGAGATAAGGAAGGAAACTATATCCTCTTAAAGGGTACCCTAGGAAATGAAGCAATTTCAATTCTAAATATGTATGCAACAAGTGGTATGGCATCTACATTTTTAGAGAAAAAGCTGAATGAATTGTAAGAAGACATAGACAGTAAAACGCTACTGGTGGAAGCCCTCAATATCCCACTCTCAGATTTAGATAAATCTAACCATAAAATAAACAAGAAGGAAATTAAGGAGGTAAACAGAATTTTAGAAAACCTATACATGATAGATCTTTGGAGGAAACTGAATGGGGATAGAAAGGAATTTTCATTTAATACATGACAAATTCACAAAAATTGACCATGTGCTAGAGCATAAAAATCTCATAATCAAAAGCTGAAAAGCATAAATAGTGAATACTTCCTTCTCAGATGATAATGCAATAACAATCACATGCAATAATGGGCCATGAATAGATAGACCTAAAACTAATTGGAAACAATATAATACATTCCTCAGTTGATAAATGGTCAAAGGATATGAACAGACAATTTTCAAATGAAGAAATGAAAGCTACATTATAATCATATTAAAATGTTCCAAATCACTATTGATTAGAGAAATGAAAATTAAAACAACAATGAGGTATCATGTCACACCTTTTAGATTAGTCCAGGTGACAAAAATGGAAGATGATCAATGCTGAGGTGGTTGTGGGAGGATTGGGAAAGTGATGCATTGCTTGTGGAGTTGTGAATGGATTCAAGCTTTTGGAGAACATTATGGAACTATGGCCCCAAAAGCAATAAAACTGTTCATACCCTTTGTCCCAGCAATTCCTATTCGAGTATTATATCCAGAATAAATTGTAAGAAATGGGAAAAGTCCTACATGTTCCAAAGTATTCATAACAGTTCTTTTTGTAATGGCAGAGAAATAAAAATTGAGGGAATGCTTATCAATTGGGGAATGGCTAAACAAGTTACAGCACATGAATACTATGGAATAATATTGTTCTATAATAAGCCATAAATAGTAGGACTCTAGAGGAACATGGGATAACTTGCTGTATCTGGTGTTAAGTGAAGGGAATAGAGTCAAGAGAACAATGTGCACATCAACAAAATTATGAGAGTATCATCCTTGATGGTAGCAACTCCTCTTGGCAGTCCAGAGACCTAGGACAACTGTACTTCACTGGTTATAGACTATATTATCACCAAGCAGATAAAGAAAAAGAAAACAAAACAAAACTCATAGAAAAAATATATAGTCTTTCCAAAATCTGATGAAAACTTTTTAAAAATTATCTCTTATTTATCTTTTTTCCCTTAATCCTAATTTCTCCTGGCCAAAATTAATAATTTGTCAATATGTTCTTGTCAAAATATGTATGTAACATGCTAATCTGACTGTTCCCTGCTGGAGGGGGAGGGGGTGGGAAGGGAAGATGGATGGAAATTTTATAACTTAGAAACATGCTTGTAAAATGTATGAAAAGAAAGAAACAAATAAACAAAAAAAGAAAGAAAGAAAGAAAGGAAAAAAGAAAGAAATAAAGAAATTAAATAACCTCATTTAAATAATGAGTAACTAAAACAACAAATTATAGATTGAATTAATAATTTTATCTTAGATAATTACAATAATGAGATAACTTACCAAAAGTTTTGGGATACAGTCAAGGCAGTTTTTAGGAGATATATTATATTTTTACATGTTTACATGAATAAAATAGAAAAAGAAGAAAGCAATGAACTAAGCATGCAACTAAAAAATTTAGAGAAAGAACAAATTAAAAATCACCAAATAAATACTAAATTAGAAATTCTAAAAATTAAAGGAGAAATTAATAAAATTAAAAGCAAGAAAACTATTGAACTAATAAATAAAACCAAGAGTTGGTTCTATGGAAAAAAATAAAATTGATAAAACTTTGCTTAATTTAATTAAAATAATAGAAAGAAGGAAACTAAATTACACACATCATAAATAAAACAAGATGAACTCTTCACCAATGAGGAGGAAATTAATTTTGAACTCTTTTGCCCAACTGTATTCCCCAAATTTTGACAATCTGAGTGACATGAATGAATTTTTTAAAAAATTATATAAATTTCCCAGGTTAAATGAAGAGGAAATTAAATAGCTAAATACACCTATCTCAGAAAAATAAATTCAACTAGCCATCATTACACTTCCTAGGAAAAAAATTTTCAAGGCCAGATGGTTTTACAAGTGAATTCTTTCAAACATTTAAGGAACAATTGCTTCCAATTCTATATAAACTCTTTGGAAAAATAGGTGAAGGACTGAACTCTGCCTAATTCCTTCTATGACACCAATATGGTGCTGATACCTAAACCAGAAAGAGTCAAAACAGAGAAAGAAAATAATACATTTATTTCCCTAATGAATATGGATGCAAAAATCTTAAATAAAATCTCAGCAAAGATATTACAGCAAGTTATCACTAGGATAATATGCCGGGTTTTTATTTACAACGCCGGCTTCTTTATGCTAGTCCGTCCTCTTACTCACCAGTCCAACGCGTGGTGAGTCTTCGGGGTACCTCCGGCCCCCACTCTTTGATGGGGGAAGAACCAGACAGAGCACCTGAGGTGGATAATGAGTCTTTATTCTTCTGTGATCACATCCCGCTCCCGCCCAACCTCTCAGCAGACACTTTTATCCCCTCTGTCCTCCCTCCCATGAACTCTTACTCAATGAGGGGCCGAGTTCTGTAACATTCCCTTATAAGGTGATTATGTTTCCCCCGCTAAGCGACCGCCAAGCCTCTTCCCCCCGCCCCCAACAATAATACACTATGAAAAAGCAGGATTTATACCAGGAATGCAGGTTTGTTCAATATTAGGAAAACTATTAGTATAATTGACTATATCCATAACAAGTCTAATAGAAATCATATGATTATCTTGATGGATGCTGCACAAGCCTTTGACAAAATACAGCACACATTCCTACTAAAAACATGAGAGAGTATAGGAATAAATTTATTGTTTCTTTGAAGGATTAGCAGTATCTAACTGACACGATCAACAAGCATTATATACAACTGAGATAGGCATTCCCAATAGATCAGGGGTGAAAAAAAGGATGCCTGTTACACCAATGCTATTCAATATTATATTAGAAATCTTAGCTTTAGCAAGAAGAAAAGAAAAATAAATTGAAGCAATTAGAACTGGGAAGGAAGAGACAAAAACTCTCACTCTTTGACGATGACAAGATGGCATACCTAGAGAATCCTAAAAAATCATCTAAAAAGCTCCTAGAAACAATTATTAACTTTAGCAAAGTGACAGTATATAAAATAAGCCCATGTGCATCCTCAGTATTTCTGTATATTACTAGCAAGGTACAGCAGCAAGAGATAGAAAGGGATATCCTATTTAAAGTAACTTCAGACAATATAAAATATGATAGTCTACCTGCCAAGACAGACTCAGAAACTCTGTGAAAACAACTATAAAATTCTTTTCACACAAATAAAATAAGATATAAATAAATAGTCAAATATCAACTGTTTATGGGTAGGTTGAGCTAATATAATGAAATTGGCAATTCTACCTCAATTAAACTACTTATTTAGTGCTTTACCAATCAGATTATCAAAATAATACCTGTATCGAAACTAGAAAAAAATTGTACCTAAATTCACATGAATAAACAAAAAGTGAAGAATATCGAGGGATTTACTGTAAAAATTGCAAAAGAATGTTGCTTACTCTTATCAGATCTAAAATTATATTATAAAGCATCAGTCATTAAACTGTCTGCTACTGCTAAAAAATAGTGTGGTGGATCAGTGGAATAGACTGGGTGCAAAAGAGACAGCTGGAAATGTATATAGTAATCTGCTAATCTGAATAAAACCCAAAGAGCCCAGATTCTGGGATAAGACCTCTCTCTTCAATAAAACTGTTGGGAAAATTGAAGTTAATATGACAGAAACTTGGATTAGATCAGTATCTCACTACCTATGCCAAGATAAGATCAAAATGGGTACAGGATTTAGCCATTAAAGACAATAATATAAGCAAAATAAGAGATCAAGGAATAATTTGCATGTTAGATCTATAGAAAGAGAAGCAGTTTATGAACCAGAATGTGTTTGAGAACATCATTAAAAGAAAACTGGGTAATTTTGATTGCATTAAATTAAAAAGATTTTGAACAAACAAAACCACTGTAACCAAAGTCAAAAGAAATGTAGTAAAGTTGGAAACAATTTTTACAAGTATTTCTGACAAAGGCCTGATTTCTAAATATTTTGAGAACTTTTTGAAATTTACAAAAAACAAGTCATTCTCCAATTGACAAATGGTCAAAGGGTATGCAGAGGCAATTTACAAATGAGGAAATAAAAGCTATCCCTAGTCATGTGAAAAATTGCTTTAAATCATTACTGATTGGAGAAATGTAAATTAAAGCATCCCTGAGGTACCACCTCATATCTCTCAGATTAGCCAATATGACCAGAAAGGACAATGATCGTGCTGGAAGGCATGTGGGAAATCTGGGACACTAATACATTATTTCTGGAACTGTGAACTCATTTAGCCTTTCTGGAGAACAATCTGGAATTATGCCCAAAAGGAAATACAAATGTGCATACCCTTTGATCCAGCAATATCCACTACTGGGTCGTGAGATCATGAAAAAGGGTAAAACATCACTTGTAAAAAAAATATTCATAACAGCTCTCTTTGTGGTACCAAAGAATTGGAAATTGAGTGAATGCTCATCAATTAGGGCATGGCTGAATAAATTGGGCTATATGTAATTTATGGAACATTTTGTTCTATTAGAAAACAGGATGGGTGGGATTACAAAGAAGCTTGGAAAGACTTGCATGAACTGATGCTGAATGAGATGAACAGAACCAGAAGAACATTGTACACCCTAACAGCAATGTGGGGGTGATGATCAACTTTAAGGGACTTGCTCATTCCATCAGTGAAATAATCAGGGACAATTTTTAGGGCATTCTGTATCCAGAGATAGAACAATGGAGTTTAAACAAAGACCAAAGACTATTACCTTCAATTAAAAAAAACTTGCCTTATGTACTACATAATTTTGCTATCTCTAATATTTTATTTTTGCCTTAGGAATTTGATTGTTCTTTCAAAACATTCAAGTTTGATCAATGTATAACATGGAAACAATGCAAAGGTTATCAGACTCACTTTTGTAGGGGGGAGGGAGGAAGGAGAGGGTGGAGGAAAATGTGTAAAATTCAAAACCAAAAAAATGAAACTACTACTGTATATAATTGGAAAACAAATAAAATATTTACATGACTAAGAAGACAAGATAAAGAAAGTAAAATAGTCATATTAAACAAGAAGGAAATAGAATTATTGGAACTTTGTAAGTGATATGATGGTAAACAAAGAAAACCCCAGAGAATCAACTAAATTAAGTTGAAATCATTTCTGAAAAGTTAGGGTATATAAAACAAATCTGAATAAGCATCTCCATTTCTTTATATTTCCAAGACATCTATCAGAAAGAGATAGAAAAAATATTCTATTTAATCACTTTAGAGTGCATAAAGCACTTGGGAATCTATTTAGCAAGAGAAACCCAGAGTTTATATACACAAATATACAATGACAAAACTCTTCAATTAGATACAAATCAAAACAACTGGACAAATTTTCTTTGTTCATGGGCACAATATTCCAATGTAAGAAAAATGACAGTTCTACCTAAGATCAATCAAATTATGGAAGTCTTTATTGAACTAGAAAATATTTAACACAATTCAACTACCAAGAAATTAAAAGATAGAAATAATTCAAAATTTGAAGCAAAGCAGAAAACTTGGTTAAATATTTTGCAAAAATTTTCTCTGACAAAGCCCTCATTTCTCAAAAATAAGAAATTGAGTTAAATGTTTTTGAGCTTAGATGTCCAAAAAAATTCCTCAGATAGCATCATCTAGCAACTTTCTGAGAATGAGACTTTCTGCCTTATCAGACTAGTCTTTGACCAATAGGATCACAATGGGATTAAATTAAGAAACTTTCCAGCAAGTTTATCAGAGGTTGCAGATTACTGACACAATCTTCCAAAACCTGAGACATGGCATTTTTTATATCATGATTAAGGAATGATGAAAAATACATACACACAAACACATACACACATGAACAGATATAGCAAAGCCAGACTATATCTGGGAAAACTGGTTACATTTTGGGTAATAAAAATGATCTAATGCCAGGGTTAGAATTAACACTGATTAAGATTCCTTGAGTTTTTATGAACTTCACTATTTTCATTTGGGTACTCCAATGAAGTCAATTTGTCAGTAGAAAGTAGGATAATGATGAGATAGAAGGCTGGAAAAAGGTCAC